>NC_136812.1:27502462-27507462 GCF_951216825.1 Electrona antarctica
CATGACACAGTTGGTTGACAGAAGTATGACACTAGTCCTTTAACCTCTCGTTTCACTTCTCTTTGTTAAATTCATCTCTCTGATGAAATACCTCAGCTGATTCACCGTGCTGGCATTCAGAGCACAGGAACATTATCACGACACATTTTCCCCCTTATGCTGTTGCCTTTGAATTCAAGGCTAGACCTCTGTGGGAGAAAATAAACTCTTGATCTGAAACAGTTGTTCTACCACTGTTAGTCGTGTAGCCTATTCTAATCTAAACAGACATTTCACAGGGACATTTATTTTCAAGGAATGGCAATTGCCTAAAAGTAGATGTGTTGCATTAATTTGACTAATAACCCAGTTTATTAACCAAACTTATTTGGTGAAATTGTATGCCTGTGTACATACAAATACAAAAAAGAACTAATGGGTTTAAAATATCCCTACTTGAAAGTGATGTTAATCAGATTATGTTTATAATGATTATGACCTCACTCCAATTAAGATCAGGGTAAGGAGACCATTTTCATTAGGGTTGTCCCGATCGGATCGGGTGATCGGAAATCGGCTCCGATCTCATGATTTTCAAAAGATCGGAATCGGGGAGAAAAGATCGGATTTTAAATGTAAATCTCAAAGAAAGATGAGAAAGATGAGCAATGAGATTTTGTAAAAACTGTTGTGTTTATGCTACTTGTTTTCCTTCATGGTCCCAGTCAGAGATCAACAAAGACTAGTCACACTCAGAAGCGTGAAAGATTATGATGAAAACAAAGGAAATGCAACCCCTGCTGCATGATGGCATAGGTGTCTGTAGTACTCTCTCTGAATGAGAGATACTCTTTAAGAGTTTTAACTTGACTTATTTTGAAAGAAAATAACCCACAATGACAGTAATTCTAATAAAAGCATTTTTACCTTTCAAAAATGTAAAGGCAACACAACAGACTAGACTAGAGTGACATGCATTAGGATATTATAATATTGTGATATGGCATAAGTGTTATATAAAAATATAAAGATCGGATCGGGAAAGATCGGTATCGGTATCAAAATCAAATGATCGGAATCGGATCGGGTGCCTTAATTGGATTATGATTGAGTTATTATTGTGCACATACTGTAAACCTACTCTATGGGTTGGGTTCATTCATTCCATGTGTTTCTGTCTTAGTGAGTGCTGAGCAACGAAACTGGACTACAGTGTGACTGTGTGCGTGTGTGTGTGTGTGTGTGTGCGTGCGTGCGTGCGTGCGTGCGTGCGTGCGTGCGTGCGTGCGTGCGTGCGTGTATGCATTCATGTACATATAACGTACATGCTCATCTTCACACACATACTGTAGGGCCACTTATATGTGTGCATGTGTGTCTGTGTTCTTTAGATAATGGGTCTGTTAGATTGTGCGTGTCAGAATGTGTTGCTGCTGGTGTGTGAGGGTGTGGTTTATTTCAAGCAGACAGAGATGGTCTACTCTATAGAACTATAATTATACTGTCAGTGCATCTCTTCCACCCTGATAACCTGTAGGAGAGACAGGGGCCTTTCCAACTGGACAAAAAAAGACCTAACATCTGGCTTGTCTCTTTGGAAAGGTTACAATCAGCATTAACCACATTAACTCTAGCGTCCATATTCTGGGGAAACATTCAGCAAAAATAGCAGGTCGCATTGTGACGCTTGTGGATCAGCTATTTTCAGCAATTTGGCGTTGAGGGAAAAAAGAACTGATCAAGTACAGGCAGAGGCGGACTTACCGTTGGGCTAAGTCCAACGGACGGAAAATGTTTTCAAAAAGTATTGCATTCCAATTCAAGTGAAATTTATGTTTAGTTATTGTATATTTATTATTATGGTTAAAACATTGAGAGCTTCTGCTCTGCTGTCTGCACTGCAGACATGACAGTGACGCTACGCTGTGTTGTGGGGTAGCTGTGGAAAGCCTTAAGCCTGCCATGCACAGCGACCTGTCTGTCTGTCTGTCTGTCCATCCATCCGTCCGTCCGTCCGTCCGTCCGTCCGTTTTCTCTCTCTCTCTCTCTCTCTCTCTCTCTCTCTCTCTCTCTCCGTCCGTCCGTCCGTCCGTTTTCTCTCTCTCTCTCTCTCTCTCTCTCTCTCTCTCGCTCTCTCTCTCTCTCTCTTTTTTGGGGGGCCCAAAATTACACCAAAATTAAAACAAAATAGGCCTACCCCCAACATTTTGCTGTAAAGCCGTTTACAAAAATTAGGACCTAATTCACGCCAGCATTTTTTCCAGTCGAGCTCTTATTTTGAAAAGCCACATTTTCAGTCGACCGGAAGTGAATTATCCCAGCAAGCTCGACGGAGCCTGGGGAGGCCTTGTTTACATGATCGATCTATGCCGGAGAGCTCCACAGAGAGCTCCACATCGCCGGCTCTGTGCCGTCAAAGAAACGCTGTTGAAAATGCCATCTGGGACAAGGAATAGGAGATACAGGCGATTGAAAGAAATGGATAGAATGGATTATTATGGCGACGACGATCTAAGATGGACGATCCAGTGCTGTGCTAACAACATAGCTAGCTAACCGGCTAACGTAAGTAGCATTATGGCTCGATCGATCGGATGCACTATAAAAGGGCAATTGCCATTAATCTTCGGCAATGGCGTTAAGCGTCAGTATCAAAATTAGGCTCCAATTGACTTTAATCTTCGGCAATGGCGCGGAGGGAGTTAAAAGGTCTTTAAATAAATACTTTTTGAAATGTCTATGGGGAAAATGCATTGGGAATTATTTCCTGGGCCTGACATCGTCATGAAAGGGGGCGGGACTGCGACGCTCTATATCGGGATATCGATAAAAAGTAAATATCGGACATGCCTAATTTGTACGCAGTAATACCATATGTGCACATACATGTATGCATGCATGCATGCATGCATGTACTGTTCTGTACTGTATGTGTAGGTATGTGCACATGAATGCATGGACGTGTGCATTTGTTCCATACATACCACTCCCTGTGCAGCGATGAGTGCAGCCAGCGTGCTTCGCCCTGAGGTGCCTGGGGTGCAGAGAGAGAGGCGGATCTCCTGTCCTCCCACCAGCGTTCTGTCCATCTCTATGAGCACAGCCTCCGCCTGCTCCGCACTCTCATACTCCACCACGCCAAAGCCCCGCACAGGGCTGCCCTCGTCTTGAGCCATCTAGGACACAAACACGTGCATCATGGTTGAAAACATAGCCGCACAGACGACATGCAGACGACATCGACACATAGCCACGGCTTTGTGTCGAGGTGTCCACAAACGAAATGCCCTAAGAAATCTAATTCTATACCTGGTGCCCCTATTTTGGGCATGTCATTATAGCCAAAGATTATAATTTTGTTTTCTAAAATAACGAAAATAGCTAATCTAATACAAGAATACGAAATTTGACTTGAATTTGGGAATTTGGACTACACACACAGACAGACATTGGCGAAAACTGTCTGGAGCCTTTGGCTGAGTCGTTTCCCACAAACCTCAATGGGTCTCATTCCAATGAGCAACAGAAGGCCCTTGTATTTTTCATGGTTTCTATTCAATAGCAGAGATTTATTGTGGGTATATTTTATACCTAGTAGCATTCCTGCTGAAGGCAAGTTTCATTGGAGTGTCAACAGTTGGTTGACACTGCAGGTTAATAGCTTTTAGCTAATGGGTAATGTATTGGCAAAATGGGCTACTAGTTTATAGCTAAGAGCTGATGACTTTTGTCTAAAAAAGAATACAAAAAAACAACTGCCATACTGGTATGTGGGCATAATAATTAATGAATTCATTTTAAACACATGAATATAACATGGATCTTGCCTAGTGCAATTAAATGATGTGAATATAGGTTTTCCTATCTGGTACAGTATAACCCAGAGGTCTATAGCTGAGAATGCAACCCCTGCCCTTTCACGTGGGGAGTGTGTGACATGTGGGGAGGGAGAGTGGAAGGAGTGAGCTAAATGGATGGCTGCTGAGAGGAGTGGGTCGATAGGCCTTCATCATGGGCATACATTAAGCACAATGCATGCAAATAAACAGAACACAACCAATCTACCACTGACAGTAGAAGAAACCGAGAGAGAGAGAGAGAGAGAGAGAGAGAGAGAGAGAGAGAGAGAGAGAGAGAGAGAGAGAGAAAGAGAAAGTGGGAGTAATAGGTGGGGTGATAAAGAGAAGGGAGGAATTGGGGTACACAGTAAAATATTGTAATTTGTAAGAACCATCAGTGAGTGAGTGAGCGTTGCGATGCCCTGTACAGAGAGGGGGTGGGACTGTGAGGAAATGAGCCAGGAAGAAACACGCATGACAAAATACAAACACGCTAATCATTATTTCTGAATGTGCATGATAAATGAGACTGCACTGCAAGTGGGCAGAGACTGGTACATAAATCACACTGCAGTGTAATGAAAATAAATAAATACAAATAAATAAAAAGAGATTAAAACCATCAAAACCCTGTGCGTGCGTGCGTGCGTGCGTGCGTGCGTGCGTGCGTGCGTGCGTGCGTGCGTGCATGTGTCAAAAAAGTTTGATGAAAGACCCTTTCATCCCGCCTTTCACCCATTTTCTTTCCACTGATATAAGTCTTTGAAGGGAAATGTCATCCGTTTCACGTCGCTATGCACATGCTATTGAAGATAGCCGTTTCAGTCCTACTGACAGTGACAGAAGCCACCTTGTGATATTTCCCAGCCTTTTCTTGCTTCCAGAAGCAACACTATAAGCTGTGTTTACTAAAATGTTTGCGGTAGGAAATACTGTACATTTTGCTCTTGAATGGGTGTTCCACCGTGCTATGGTTTATTTATGTGTATTCAATTAAATATACATAAGGCATTTGTTTGTCTTTGTGAAAAATATAACCCTGACAAAAACAGTAGCTGAGTAGTTCAGTGCATGGTATTAAAATGCAATGTTCATTGTTCATTATTGTCATTTGCACATTCAATACAGCTAGTAGCAAGCAAGATTGCAGGAAGTGAAATTCTAATTAACTGAAGTGGTATT
>NC_136812.1:27509962-27529366 GCF_951216825.1 Electrona antarctica
TTACAATAAACCTTATGCTTTCAAAGTCTTTAATCAGCTGTACACAGACATGGAAGCAAAATAAATAAATATATACATTTCTCACAACTGAAATTATTTTTCAGGCCAAGTCCCAATTAATATGCGATTTGTGAAGCGGTGTGAAGAGGGCGCCCACACTAGCGCTCTGTTTTCCTAAATTATTAGCACAATAGAATATGCAAAATCAGTATAATCATTCTAAACATTGTTGTTTAGAATGTTCCTAACCATTGCTTTTATGAAATATACAAGACCATTGGAGTTTTATGAAAGATGTTCTTGTACATGAATTCTATTGCTGATTTGACCAATTCAAATACTCTTTAATCTTTATCTTTAAATTATTATCTATGCCTAGGCCTAGGGCTTGACTTAACTAGCCTGGCTTGGCCACACTAATATCACACACACACAGTTTTATGAAAGATGTTCTTGTACATGAATTCTATTGCTGATTTGACCAATTCAAATACTCTTTAATCTTTATCTTTAAATTATTATCTAGGCCTAGGCCTAGGCCTAGGGCTTGACTTAACTAGCCTGGCTTGGCCATACTAATATCACACACACTGTGTGGGATATGCCGAAGGCAATTTATTTTTTGCCACTGGCAGATTCGCGTCTGGCCACTGCGAGGCTATGACTGCCATGGTGTACTGTAGCAGTGTTAATTAACCACTTAGACACCTTTAAAAACAAGACCTGAGTTTCACTGTACTTGTTAAATTATTTTTCCATTTACAGCAAATCTGAACGGTGATAGAAATCCTTCTATCACCGTTATATTTGACATACAGTATACAGTAATCAAAAAAGCGCATTCTTATCCTCAGCAACACTCTGAATCAAGTTAATGGGTGGTTGAGCGATAGTAAACAATGGTCATTTCCCCTATAAACATACATAGATAGATATACATAGTATATGAACTGTATACAGTATACCCTACTGTACACAGGTGTATGTATACTACACAGTAGTATTCTAGGGTGAACGTGTCATATCGGCTATTGTTGGTGAAAGAAATTGTTGCAGAGGGAGAAAAGCAGGGGCATAATATAGAACCCTGGGGGACTCCAGTTAAGGGAAATTGAGTCTCTATTCATTACAATGGTGGGGGTGGAACGGAGCGGAGCACTTCCTGCTCCGTTCTGTTGTTGTGATCGGCACTTTGGAATACTTTTCAACACTACAACAAGCGATTACACCGTTTTAAAGTGGATTTTCATGACAAGAAACTTAGTGGTCGGTGCAGTGGCTGTTCAAAGGTAACTTTAAACTTAGGCAGTCTAGCCTAAAAGACGGCCGTAAATGGTCCGCAGTTAACCTGTTAACAAAACGTAATAAAGGGTTTAAGTGGTAAAATAGAGGATTCTTGGTTTTTTTCGACAAAATGTTTGTACCAGTGAGAAAAGTGTGCTTGCTAGAATTTGGTTTCCCGCTACACTGACAAAATACATGGACATGAAGATGCTGTACAGTACAAGGACCTCCGTCTCTTTTAAGGCAGACACTATAAGCCATTGATCTGTGCCCGTGCCTCTAATGTGACTGGCATTCTCTCCCTCATTTCACCTTCCTTCATTCATCAGCCTGTCTCTCCCTACAACTTTCCATCTATCCCAAGTTCCCAACACAGTTCCAAAGTATTCCATCAGTCACTGTGCTATCATTCACTCCACAAAGAAATGTAAGGTAAACCGCACACTGGATCATGCTCCAAAGCTTTAAAAGGTTTCTTTAGGTTCCTTACACCATTGGACCTGACTTTCCGAGCCGCTCGGCTGTTCATCAGACACTGCAGTACACACACATGCACCTATATACCATACATGTTGTGCCGGGTCAGCTGACCAGTAGCCTGGAACTCACCTATGCTTCTTATGGCATAGGCAGCTCCCGGCAGGATCCGCCGGCAGAAACTATGCGCAGCTGCTAGACATGAGACTAATTCATTAGAGAGGAGTGTGTGTGTGTATATGTGTGCGTGTGTGTCAATTTAACAAAGGTGCAGACGATCAGAAATAAGCAGAGAGTGAGTGATGTTTGCGCTACTCTATGCCGAATTGAAGTGGACTCGGACCCAGACTTTTTTTTTTCTCCCTGGAAATAAAAACGTCTGGGTTTCCGAGGCTAGCTGACCAGTGACACAGCTGGCACCCATAACACCATCAATCATCAATCATAAAATATGCAGCGTAATGCCCATCATGGCATTGATAGAATAGAACTCCCAATTATGACATTAATCACCTATTTTTTTTAAACATCTCACTCCATCCCTTTGTTGTATCACTTCATCTCTCCATCCCCCGCTCCATTCCACTATTAGGGCTGACATTCTCTCCATCCATCCATCCATCCATCCATCCATCCATCCATCCATCCCTCTAATAGATCTGACATTTGAAAAACTCTCCTCCTCTTATCATCCACTGCCTACATGTTGGTTTCTCCCCCACCCCATTACAGCTGACATTCGTCATGGTCAGCTCCGCCTCCATGCACCTCTCATGGGCTGACTCACACTTAAACACTGCCGGGGAAGGGCCCTTCACGGAAGCACTGTGAAATCTTCAATGTAAATTCAACCCTGAGATTGTGCAATTGGTAATATTTTACAGTCAAGAGATAAATGAACACAGAGGATTGGACTGTGCTGTAATTCTATGGCATGGTGAGGGGGTGCACGGGGGTGCAGGTTAAGTGCACTGTGCAGGCGATGAGTGGAGCACGTGGCCAGTGTTCAGTGGCCTCCGCGGAGGTAATAGATTGACGGTACATCAGCAGGATTTATTAAAGTGCCCTTCAGATCCATCAGGAGTGAGTATGACGCACGATGCAAAGTCTCAGACCACCTTCTATATAGGTTTTACCTGGTGGAATAGTATGTTATCTCAACCGGGCAACTTGCTAATTCGAATTTGTGTTATTTGTTCGATCGAAATAAGAAACTAAATGTAACCGAAAGAAGAATATTAAAAGCAGTTATAGTGTACAAACATTAAAAGCAGTCATAGTGGAGTAACCCGTGATGCTGCTTCACACTGGCAGATGCAGATACGAAGCTACACAGCGTATACATAGCTTTGTATCTTTGTATAGAAGTTGAAAATAGCTCAACGTTTCTGTAGCTTTGAAGCTGTTGTAGCTTTTGCAGCAGCTACAAACATTGCATGTATCTGTGTAGCTTCATGTCGCTGCAGGCTTCCATTGAAAATTAATGGTAGACTGTATCTTTGTATCTGCCCGTGTGAACGCAGCATTAGCAGAGCACATGGGCTCTAATGCCTGACGGTGACTCGTGAGTCCCCGGTTTGATTCCCAGCCAGAAGAGTATCAAATGAAGGCTCAGAACCCATATGGCTCAGTGCCATGTTTTTAATTGTATTCATCATTTTGTTACTGATGTTGAATTATAATTGATTGTGTGGGTTTATCAGTTTTGGTGCTATCTGGTGGATCTGTATACATAGCTAAAGTTGTGCGCAAACACGGATAAGGGACCCAAAGTCAACAGCTACGTCATGCCAAACCCGCCCGCCACTGCACCGCCGTCCTACCCACTGCACTCACACGGCAGTGACGTCACCGACTTACCCCCCGCGTCGTTCCAGATCTATCTCCTCATGTCGCGCCGATCGTCGAGCCTCAACACCACCCGCGGAACAATGGTCATTGCATTGCCACCATCTTCCGTGCATTATGTATTTTCCAGTCCCACCACGGACTCACGCGCGTGTGCGTGTGTAGTTTGATTTCAGCATCACTAATCAAAATAATACAAAACAATACAACACATAATAATAATAACCCATCCGTTACTACATGTGCAGGGCACAATACTGGGTTTAATAACACAGCTGAAACATGAAGTGGAGTCTGTCAACTCCCGCAATTTCCTTCTTCCCATATTGCGCTGCAACTAGGGTTGGGATTCGTTAGGATTTTAACGTTTCCGGATCCTTCCCGGATCCCTCTTAACGGTTCCGGTTCCTAACGGTTCCCTTAACGGATCCTAATATTATTTTTTTCCCCTTTTTTTCTAAACTTCACCACCACCACCACCAGCTAGACACCACAACAATATCATTGTTGTGTAATTTAATATGAAGGACCTCTTACCCTAATGGAAACAAGCCATAGTGCTTTCTTGGATTATAAAATCCTCTTAGCAGACCTTGTATTGAACTGTAGGCTACGTTCCTGTGCTTTTTTCTGCAAACTGTTTATAAAGTAATCAATCTATGGAGGTATATGCACCTAAACGCTGGGCTCTCAACAGCCACGCGATTAATTTAGAGCCAAATCAAAAGCAGTTGAGTTGCTTATAAATTGTAAAAATAAGTGCAGACAAATTGACTTGGCTCTATAGTTAACGTGATTCATAAAATATCAGACAGAAAGACGTTGAGTCATTGGCGTTCTAAATTAACACCATTAACAACAGTTGTACAATACGCCTAATGAAAAGCTCTGTAGACGTTAGTAGTTTTTATTTTCTATTACGTTACTAGCCTGGGGAAAGTGAACGAGCCTTGCATCATCATCATCCCCCACCGGCTGTGGTGGAGCTGCGGGGAGTGCAGGCACGGCTTTCCGCATGGCTCACAAACGCGATGTGCCGCCCTAGATTATTCTCGTGAGTTGTGGACTCGTGTAGCCAGGGAACTATCGCATGTATTGCACTTGCGTGCTCAGCCTCAGAGTCATTTCCCTCTCTGTTAACCACACTTTGGAGATCTCTTCGACATACTGTCCCAGTCCCACTCGCTCCGCGGCGGTCGCTAAATGCACAGAACAGTGGGCGTATCCTCCCCGACCCCACTCACTCATGCACTCATGTAGGTGGGGTGACATCACCCCAGGCTCTGCTTGCTTGCATGCACAGACACAGCGGAGCGAAATGACGACTGATAAGAACCGTTTGGGGAACCGCTAATAAAAAAACGATGGAACCGGCTCCGGATCCGCAATGTCGGAACCGGGTCTGAAATGGACCCGGTTCCGAATCCCAACCCTAGCTGCAACGTAACTCTAGGATGAGCCGCCCAAAGGGTGGCGAAATTCTAGTATCTTACGAACCAATTCATGTGTATAGTCACACGCATGCGTACGTGCATGTGCACACGCACTGATGCACGCACGCACTGATTCACGCACGCACGCACGCACTGACGCACGCACGCACGCACGCACGCACGCACGCACGCACGCACGCACGCACGCACGCACGCACGCACACACACACACACACACACACACACACACACACACACACACACGCTCACGAAATGCTGAACCATAGGTCAACGCCTGCTGGCTCTGCAACAGTGTTGCAACATGAGCTAAACGCCCACAAAGCATCAAGGGACCCAGATGATGTACGTGTATTGATTTCTGTGTGGGAGCAGGCCAGAGGGGTGGAGCTAAAATTGGAGTATACAGTAGATGGCAGATGCGAGTGAGTGATGCCCAAATGGACATGCGGGGGAGGATGAATATAATGGATTAAGGTGCAATATATATAGGCAGAACCGACTGTGACAGATAAAATTAAATAGAAATATAAATTAGAAAATTAAATAAAGAAAACATATGCATGGTTGTACTGTATGGGAAACGTGGGGAAATTTACATTGAAGATTTCACAGTGCTTCCGTGAAGGGCCCTTCCCCGGCAGTGTTTAAGTGTGAGTGCTAGGTCCTCATTCACAACGAAAATGTACGCCCAGGGGCCCGTTTCACGAAACTTGGATTAGAGATTAAACCGGGATTTAACAGATATCCTGTTTTAATATATCCTGGATCAGCGATTAACCGGTTTCATGAAAGCTGGTTAATCTTGCCAGATTAATTTTGCCAGTTAACCTGGATATGTTGAGGCTTGATTCAGTTTCATGAAAGTAATGCCACACTAGTTACCATGGAAACTAATGCTGTGGACCAGGCTAATAGCCAGGTTTAACCTAATCCTGATGTCTTTACTGTTCATTAAGCAGTCAATCTGATCACAAACCAATGATTTTTTTCCACACTTATTCAATTATTATGGGTTTATGTTGCCTTGTTTTAATTGGTCTGCATTAAAGGACTAAAGGTGAAAACATTACTAAATATTACCATTACTCATTGTTTTACAACATATTACCATTGTAACATTTCACCCACTATTGGACCCATGACGATGGACCCATCACGATGCTACAATATCATTATGCTTACAATATTAAGAATTCTGTTACATTTATTATGACGATTTCATTATGAAGTTTTAAGTTAAGAGTAGTGGTAAAATGTAGACTATATTTTTGGGGTAGTTAATCATTCAGTCTATCCACTATTGAGAGTATTTTCTCTCTTTAATTACAGCAGCAGTATTTATTTTAGAAGCTTAAGTCCTTGTATCAGTAAGTCTGGAATAGATTAGTAAAGATACTGAGATATACAGAAGGGGCAGTAATGCAACTATTAAGGATGCCAACTGCCATAATACCCCACGAAGAAGAAGGATCTCTAAATCTGTGTTCCACCGAATGGGTCTAGAGAGGAAAAGCCAGGCTCTGCATTCAGCCAGGCTTTATGATCCTGGCTCGATAAATCCACCCATTCTAAGCCTTGCTTGGCTTTAGTGGAATGGAATAAACGAGGCTGTACAGACCAGGATTTAACAAGCCTGGTTTTGGCTTAAATCCTGGATTAGTTAATCCAAGTTTCGTGAAACAGGCCCCTGGTGTAAAGGAGATCCGTAATGATATCGTATTTATCCGTCCGATCAAGCTGCAGCAATTTCCCATGTTATTCAGCGAAGGTGGTGTAATCACTTCATTTGTGCGGATCGCCTGGTGTACCCTTTCTGCCTCTTTCCCAAGCGATTCGCCTGCTGTCGCCTGGTTTGATGGAACATCCATGCCCATTCCACACCATATAAGGCAACAGGAAATATCGAAATACGTCATCATAGCCTGCACAGATCAAGTTATACAACAGTGAACCGCAATGAGCTTGTAGATCAGTTAATTTTGACAGGCGGGTCTCTGCACGGACAGATCTTCAAGCAAACAGCGTGAGTTATATGTATAATTATAAACGAAACTTGCCAACTTGGCACGCATTGCTTCACTACTTGTTAAATGTCAGAACGTTAATAAGTTAACTGATGTTACAGTTACTTTCACATAATGAGAAAGAAGTTAATTTGTACAGTTCACCACACGACCAAATGCTATATTAAAACTCGGAAATGATAAAAGCCCTTTGAATTGCCATGCACTGCAGGGTTATAAAATCTGATCATTTTCCTTTGGCCTATTTGATTTATTGATTACTGGGGTGATTGAGTCGGATTTGGAAAGCAAATATATGGACACATGGAAACAAACAAATCTAGAGATAGGTGCAGATAAGATAGGTGCTTGCAGCAAAGGCATTATGCCTACAGTACGTGAAACTTTAATTGGCTGAGTCTCTGTCAACATGCTGATCAGCGAGTTACAGTAGGTACTGTAGTAATGATCATCATCAACAGCCTTTCTTATGTCTGTCTGTCCATCATATTTGTGAACAAGCGCGAGGTGAGATGGCTTAAAACTATGATATGACTGGCCGACTTTCAAACACGCTGATGCCATTCAGTAGGCTACGTCACCAACGTCAACGTCAAGTTCACAGAGATGGCCATGAATTCCCACGTAATGTGGGAATCCTCGTAAATGCCTGTCCGCTCACGCTCCGCTCACGATATGAGTGTAAACGCTGTTGTGAATGAGGTCCCTAGTGTCTATAATGTAACTTCCTCGATATGAAATGTTTCATATGGAATTTTCTGTAGTGGTCCAGTAAAATGTATTGTAACAGTGCAGTGTGCGTGTGCGTGTGTGTGTGTGTGTGTGTGTGTGTGTGTGTGTGTGTGTGTGTGTGTGCGAGCGTGCGTGCGTGTGTGTGTGTGTGTGTTGTGGCAAACCTGGGGCCTATTTCACGAAACTTGGATTAGCGATTAAACCTGGATTTAACAGATATCCTGGTTTATTATAGCCTGGATCAGCGATTAACCGGTTTCATGAAAACTGGTTAATCTTGCCAGATTAGTTTGGCCAGTTAACCTGGATATGTTGAGGCTTGATTCGGTTTCATGAAAGCAATGCCACATTAGTTTCCATGGAAACTAATGCTTTGGACTTAACCTGCTCCGGACCAGGCTAACAGCCAGGTTTAACCTAATCCTGATGTCTTTACTGTTCATTAAGCAGTCAAACTGATCACAAACCAATGATGTTTTCCACACTTATTCAATTATTATGGGTTTATGTTTCCGTATTTTTATCGGTCTGCATTAAAGGACTAATTTAAGCACTATATAAAATCAAAGAACCAAAATATATAGGCTGCACAACATTATGACAGCTTGTGAGCTTGTAGATCAGCTACTTTTGGTGAATGTTCCCCAGAATGGGTTTGCTGTCGTTCAAGTGGTTAAGAAGAATTATTATATTATATATATATATTTTTTTTTTTGTAAAAGTGAAAACCACTAAATATTACCATTACGCATTGTTTTACAACATATTACCATTGTAACGTTTCACCCACTATTGAACCCATGACCCACAGTTCACCTGTCTGGACAACAACCCCCTTCCCCAAAGGTAGCTCCCTCAGAGGAGGGAGTTATGGCCAAATATCACAATGCGACAATATCATTATGCTTACAATATTAAGAATTCTGTTTTAAGTTAATAGTAGTGGTAAAATGTAAACTATATTTTTGGGGTAGTTAATCATTCAGTCTATCCACTATTGAGAGTATGTTCTCTCTTTAATTACAGCAGCAGTATTTATTTTAGCAGCTTAAGTCCTTGTCTAAGTCCTTGTATCAGTAAGTCTTGAATAGATTAGTAAAGATACTGAGATATACAGAAGGGGGCAGTAATGGAACTATTAAGGATGCAAACTGCCATAATACCCCATGAAGAAGAAGGATCAGTAAATCTGTGTTCCACCAAATGGGTCTAGAGACAAAAAGCCAGGCTGTCTATTCAGCCAGGCTTTATGATCCTGGCTCGCTAAATCCACCCATTCTAAGCCTCGCTTGGCTTTAGTGGAACGGAATAAACCAGGCTGTACAGAACAGGATTTAACAAGCCTGGTTTTGGCTTAAATCCTGGATTAGTTAATCCAAGTTTCGTGAAATAGGCCCCAGGGGAAACAGCCAGGCCTATTCCCCACAGAAGGAGGCTGGGGGAGGTGATAGAGGGAGTATATTACCCTGTACAGGTATTGCAGCCAATGGGAGCCTGGACATGGACGCACCTGCAGCCAGTAAGGCAATCAACAGAAGCTTTTAAATAGCCGACGCCCAAGCTCAGCTGATTCAGTTTGGACTAATGGAGGAGTGAGGAAGCAGGAATCACTCATGAGGAGGCTGGTATGATGGATATCTCACAAGTGAGTACAAGATTTAACTCAAACCTTTGGACCCACTTGGATGTGCTGTGGGTGTATTGTGGCTCACCTGGTCTCGTTCGCTCTCCCTCCCTCCTAGGCCGACTGAACTCCACAAGGGAGAGCCTACAGCACTCTCCACCCCCTGAATACAGTATAGTCACTAGCTCTCTCTCTGCTCTGCCCACAGGACTGTGCATAGAAGCCCAAGCCCCAGACAGGAGGAACCCTAAGTTTAAGTTTTGCCCCGTTTTCCCCTTTCCCCTAATAAAAGACAATTTAAGTTACATGTTGACTCTGACTCTGAGCCTCTATTTTATTGTGAATCCCGGGCGTACAGCCAGTGGAACTGCTCAGCCTGGTATTCCTAAACGTAACCTCAGTAAAACTATCCCTAACCATAAACTTTTTTCTAACCTTATTCTCAGTAAAACAAATACAAGAATACAAGAACTGCCCCACCGAATGGTCGGCGTGAGGTCAGCGTAAAAAAACGAGGGCGAGCGTGTCTTAAGGTGAGCATTCCGGATACCCGTGCGTGCGTGCGTGCGTGCGTTTCCCAGCAGGTTCAGCATAAATGCTGATTTGACAGTCCTGTGACACTAGGTGCGTTTCCATAAAGCCTTTTTTTTGCGCATTAAGGTTCTTTCGCAAAATCTCCTGGATGGAAACACCTCAAAATGCGCATAAATCTTGCATTTTTCGCAAAAACACTTTTTCGCAAGAAGGTGGCGGATTTTGGGGCTATATCGAAAAAGTGAAATGCGCAAATGGGTTATGGAAACACTTGCGGAAAATATTTCTAATTAGAAAGCATTGAACTCGCATTATATCGCTTTTAACAGAACAAACACACGCGATGGTGAGTATAGTGGACTTGTGGAGTGATCGAACGGGAGGGTGGGTGGGATGTGGATACATAAATTATTAAATTTACACACTCGAGTCTCGAAGCCTCTGTCTGCAGGCTGAGGCTCTTTTGCTCTCCCCGGTGAGGGCGTTCGCCGTTGATCATGAAGTTAGATCCGTGATATTTCTCCTAAACAGCTCGGAACGAAACGGACGAGAGGAGACTAGTCAAAATGGAAATGTACTGTCAAGTCGCAGGGCAGGGGTCCCGATCGTCCTTGTACTTTGAAAACGAAACTATACCAGCCCCTGTCTAGACAAAAACACACGCCTATTTATTTAACAGACAGCCTGTTTGAAAGACAGTGGCCAATCTGGACAGCGGACTTCATGCAGACCAACTTGAATAGCCTAAAAGAACGTCAAATGCACCGTGGTGAAGAACAAATCAGAGGTGTGTGTGTGTGTGTGTGTGTGTGTGTGTGTGTGTGTGTGTGTGTGTGTGTGTGTGTGTGTGTGTGTGTGTGTGTGTGTGTGTGTGTGTGTGTGTGTGTGTGTGTGTGTGTCATGATCAAATGGAAACACCTCAAAATGCGCATAAATCTTGCATTTTTCGCAAAAACACTTTTTCGCAAGAAGGTGGCGGATTTTGGGGCTATATCGAAAAAGTTAAATGCGCAAATGGGTTATGGAAACACTTGCGGAAAATATTTCTAATTAGAAAGCATTGAACTCGCATTATATCGCTTTTAACAGAACAAACACACGATGGTGAGTATAGTGGACTTGTGGAGTGATCGAACGGGAGGGTGGGTGGGATGTGGATACATAAATTATTAAATTTACACACTCGAGTCTCGAAGCCTCTGTCTGCAGGCTGAGGCTCTTTTGCTCTCCCCGGTGAGGGCGTTCGCCGTTGATCATGAAGTTAGATCGGTGATATTTCTCCTAAACAGCTCGGAACGAAACGGACGAGAGGAGACTAGTCAAAATGGAAATGTACTGTCAAGTCGCAGGGCAGGGGTCCCGATCGTCCTTGTACTTTGAAAACGAAACTATACCAGCCCCTGTCTAGACAAAAACACACGCCTATTTATTTAACAGACAGCCTGTTTGAAAGACAGTGGCCAATCTGGACAGCGGACTTCATGCAGACCAACTTGAATAGCCTAAAAGAACGTCAAATGCACCGTGGTGAAGAACAAATCAGAGGTGTGTGTGTGTGTGTGTGTGTGTGTGTGTGTGTGTGTGTGTGTGTGTGTGTGTGTGTGTGTGTGTGTGTGTGTGTGTGTGTGTGTGTGTGTGTGTGTGTGTGTGTGTGTGTGTGTGTGTGTGTGTGTGTGTCATGATCAAATGGAAACACCTCAAAATGCGCATAAATCTTGCATTTTTCGCAAAAACACTTTTTCGCAAGAAGGTGGCGGATTTTGGGGCTATATCGAAAAAGTTAAATGCGCAAATGGGTTATGGAAACACTTGCGGAAAATATTTCTAATTAGAAAGCATTGAACTCGCATTATATCGCTTTTAACAGAACAAACACACGATGGTGAGTATAGTGGACTTGTGGAGTGATCGAACGGGAGGGTGGGTGGGATGTGGATACATAAATTATTAAATTTACACACTCGAGTCTCGAAGCCTCTGTCTGCAGGCTGAGGCTCTTTTGCTCTCCCCGGTGAGGGCGTTCGCCGTTGATCATGAAGTTAGATCGGTGATATTTCTCCTAAACAGCTCGGAACGAAACGGACGAGAGGAGACTAGTCAAAATGGAAATGTACTGTCAAGTCGCAGGGCAGGGGTCCCGATCGTCCTTGTACTTTGAAAACGAAACTATACCAGCCCCTGTCTAGACAAAAACACACGCCTATTTATTTAACAGACAGCCTGTTTGAAAGACAGTGGCCAATCTGGACAGCGGACTTCATGCAGACCAACTTGAATAGCCTAAAAGAACGTCAAATGCACCGTGGTGAAGAACAAATCAGAGGTGTGTGTGTGTGTGTGTGTGTGTGTGTGTGTGTGTGTGTGTGTGTGTGTGTGTGTGTGTGTGTGTGTGTGTGTGTGTGTGTGTGTGTGTGTGTGTGTGTGTGTGTGTGTGTGTGTGTGTGTGTGTGTGTGTGTCATGATCAAATAATCGTGTAAGATTATCCTGTAGTGTGTGATGCAGATGCTATCAGATTTCAGACATCAAACGGTAAAATAAATGTGAGATAATATGCGCCTCTCTGCGCGTCTCACTTGACTGGCAAAATAGCGCCATCTAGGCCTACTGCTTATTTAATATCTCCAAAGAAGCGCATTTTGTCAGTGGATGGAAACAAGAAAAATACGCTTTTCTTTTTTCGAATTACTTACTTATTCGCTTCCTATTTTCGAAATGTTTTGATGGAAACCCACCTACTGTTGTCAGCAACCAATGGTAGCAGCAATGCCGTCGTTGCTATGACATCTCCACTCAAAACTACATAATGTCCTGGTGGCCTGTGTGTATTTATATTCTTGGACACGCACGCACACACACACAGTCGCACACACACACACACACACACACACGCTAACATAATGCACAAATCCTCACCTGGCAGAAGACAGGCTTGTATGTGTCAGAGAAGAGCTGGATCAGTTCTTCAGAATCAAAGAGGTCCAGAGGCAGCCTGTCCACACACACACACCTAGAATGGAGATGCTGCTCCTGGGTCAGCTGGTTCACGTCCATCCACTGCACCATCAGTGACCTCTCGCCCTGTGGGACACCATTACACAGGTTCTCTTGCAGTAGATTGGAACGTTTCCTTTATGGGGTGCAACATTTAATCCAACCAATCGAGTTGATCAGTTATAAAAGATTATCGATTTGAACATTTTGTTATTTAAGATTCTGCCTCTCTCCATTTTTAAAATATAGTAGGGTTGAGAGCTTGTAGATTGACACCTTTGTATGACAAAGTATACAATATGGCTTAAGTGGTTAATAATGCTAATACATTTGTTGATTATGATACATCAGTTAAATTAATTGATAAATTAAAATTAAAATTATAACCAAATATTTTGCTTCCCAATCATTGTTTTAATCGTATAACTAATCAATGGAATAATGGCTAAGGAAATAATCGATAATTACATTCCTAATTTCCCTTATTTTCCCTTATCCCAATGTTGACAGCTTTGTCATAATGTAGGTTGTCGTGCTGCATTATGAATTTCTCTGTATTTTAAATTTAAAATTTAAATGGGCACATGAATTCCACAACTCAAATAATAAAAAATAATGTATTTTTGTTCTATTTTTGTGCTTATTTATTTTATGGCTTAATTGCAAAATACTGCTCTTCCATATAATGAGAAACGGCTCCAGCGCACTGTTGGGGCTCAACTGACAGCTCCTATCGTCAAATTAATTAATTGTTCTCTTTCCTCACCTCTGTCAAGCTTTGAGTCTTGACATAGCTGTCTTTTATACTAATTATAAATAAACACCACTTGTTGTAAGGCATTGTCAAACTTTACAGCACATTAACGTTTTTCTAATCCTTAGTGACTTGTAAGGTAGGGCTTGAGAGTGGACTACTTGTGAGTGTACATACCAACGGGACTAGGGTCTGTTTGGTTATACTTACATTTGTACATGAACGATACCATATAATTATAATGTGGCAGTTCAGCCTGCCACTGAGACTGAATTCAACACAGGGTTAAAGTTTGAGGTATTATTTGTGTTGCAGAGTGATATTTGTTATTTTGACTTTTGTATATTGTGTGGTGCTTGCTTGATTACTGATTGGTGGCTCCATTGTAGGGAGCTGCACCTACCAACTGTGGGTTTGTGTAGGGGACATGCCATCTGTGTGTGTGTGTGTGTGTGTGTGTGTGTAGAGAGAGAACTCTGATTATAAATATGTGGGTGAATTATGGATAATGTGTAATTTAAATGTGAATTATACAAGTGTTAAAGTATTGTCTCTGGACATGGGGCTGTTATAATTGTGGAATCAATTAGGGGTTGGTATGGTCCAGTCACAGTGGGAGGGGCCTAGCCTATATATAAGAAGGGGGACCTGCCACTGTGGATCAGTCGATGTAG
The DNA here is from genome assembly GCF_951216825.1 of Electrona antarctica. NCBI lineage: Eukaryota > Metazoa > Chordata > Actinopteri > Myctophiformes > Myctophidae > Electrona > Electrona antarctica. The sequence goes on from NC_136812.1 coordinate 27,524,360, forward strand.
GGCTGTAGACCAGGAGGGCCAACCTATTCACCCATGTATATAGTTTTGCTGTGTTTTGTTAAAACACAATTTTTGTCACTTCGGGACACAAGGTGAATAAAACGTTTGATATTGCTAACAAGGACTCTGACTTGCTATCTTGGGGTAATTTTGAACCTTTTTGAGTCTTGAATCTAATGCCTTTTTGGGCCCATACTACCTCGCACTGAGCAAAGTGTGACATATACCTTCAAGGCCTGGCCTGATCCAATCCTCCGAACCCCTCCCGCTCAATAAAATACCCCAGCGTTCCACACATCCTAGACTCTTCTCCTGGCCTCCAAACTGTGGAATAAACTCCCCATTCCACTTTCCAGTCAGAACGGCAGACTCACTCCCAATTTTACGCCATAATCTGAAGACTAATTTCTTCAGACTCCACCTTACCCTCTAGCACAGGGAGCACAAAAGCTGTGCAGGTAGATCACATGACATGCCCCTAAATAATATTTAATTTAAGTATAAAATAACTATTTTTGGCATCTGCCACTTAATTGATTGATCAAAAGGGCCTGTCAACTCAAGCCCACAATGCAATATTGTGTTTTCAAGAGTGTTGCTGTTCACATAAACGTTGACACCTTTTGTTTCCATTGATGCTAGCAATGGACCAATATTTGGCATATCTTGGTCAATTGTTTTTTTTCTTTTTGTTTTTTTTGTCACAAATGTTAATGTGATTTAGATGGCATTAGACATAATTGATTACCTGGTCAGCAATAGTTTCAATTGTACAGAATGTTATTTAGTTAGTTGCTATGGAATCCTAGTTTCTCTGAGGCACTAAAATGTTCTCTCTGCACTCTATGCAATTATTTACCTTGTTTGACTAGAGTTCTTGTTTACTCTGTATCCAATCTATTTATCCGAGTTCTGTTTATCCAATCTCATGCTTGTAAGTCGCTCTGGCTAAATCACTCTGGCTAAATTATGAACAGTTTAAACACTTAAGCACTATTTTGGTTTTTCAGCCATTCAAAAATAGCTAGTCTACAAGCTCAGCTATTATTAAACGATGTTGATATAATGTCCCCTCTTATGCCTGATTTATACTACAGTAGGTGGTGTGCTGTATAACTGAGGCTTTATGGGGGTCTCTGGCATAAAGTATTTCAAATAGGGTGTCCGTGGACCAAAACATATCAATTTCACCCCATTCGACTGGTATCATGTATTGAATCGGCGAAATCATCCGTTATCAGCACGTTTGAATTGTGCCAAAATGTCCATACTGGCATCCTCACTGTTCAGTATGTCATTATCTGCGATTGTAGCATTGTCATTATCACTGATGTCCTGACGGAGGCGCGCCGTGTCTGGTGGCCATGAGCTACGTGAGGCACCGCCGAGCGAGGCGCTAGCCGAGCGAGTCGCCGTGCCGAGCGTTGCGAAGGCCACCAGACCCGACTCAGCGCCGTCCGAGTTACGTCCTGATAGGCAGAGAATAGTATATATTAGTAGCTCCTAGTTCCATGCACCGACAATAGTTGGAAATGACACGTCCACCAGGGGGAAACCTTGACCAGGCTATGTGGTGAGGATGCCAGTATGGACATTTTGGCACCATTCAAACGTGCTGATAACGGATGATTTCGCCGTTCCAATGCAGAGATAACGGTCGAATCCGCTGTCAATATTTGACGTCCTCGGCATGAAAATGCTTGAGAACCACTGTGCTGACGTACCTGGGGCTTCCCCAGCAGCTCTGAGCGTGAGCGGGACGCAGAGTCCTTCTTCATGTATTCAACGAAGCCATATCCCTTGGAGTGGCCGCTGAGCTCGCTGTACACCAGGAAGGATCGCTCGATGTTGCCGTAGGTGCGCACCAGCTCCTCAAACTGCTGCGCAGTAAACGTGTGGGGTAGGTTGGTGACACACAGCAGGGAGTCGGTGGGCTGCAGGGCGACCGTGATCGAGCGTCCCCGAACAGTGCTGTGATGGAGGGAGCGGATGGCATCCTGAGCCTGGTCCCCGTTCAGCAAAGTCACAAAGGCTAGAGGACGTGACGGAGTGGATACAGGGAAAAGACAAGACGAAGATATGCACAAACCAACAGACAGACAGACGGGTAGGCAGACAGACAGACGACAAGGAAAGAGATGAGGGAAAAGACAGAAGGAAATGGATCGACAATTAGACATACATAAAGAAACATTTAGAACAGATATACAAAGCCGGCAAGTCACAGAGAACAGATAAAAACAAATGCAAGTGTGAGACAGGAGGAGACAGAACAAGTGGAGAGCACAGTCAAAGACAATCATAAAGACATGCATTTCAGTCACAGACAGACAGACAGACAGACAGAGATACACAGAGAGAAATACAACACATTAGCTAAATATAGGGAGGCACTGGATCGAGGGAATCCAATGTGAGTGTGACACAAACACAATACACATGCACACATTTTGCAGGAGGCAGAATGGGAGTGACAGAGGTCTGTTACTATACAACATTACAACCAGCAAAGCAGGCTCATCTCAGCTGAGGGCTTTTTATTGGGTTTTGAGTGGTCAGAAAGAGGCTTGTTGACCCTTGCACAGCAACGGCCATGGACAGATTCATGGGCTGTGAAATGAGCGGCATTAAATGTATAATGGAATGTGTACATAAACCTTTATTTTGTGTGCGTGCGTGCGTGCGTGCGTGCGTGCGTGCGTGCGTGCGTGCGTGCGTGCGTGTGTGTGTGTGTGTGTGTGCGTGCGTGTGTGTGTGTGTGTGTGTGTGCGCGCGTGCATGCGCGTGTGGGGGTTTGACGTGTATGCATGTGCGTGCGTGCATGGGTGGGTGTGTGCGTTCTCTAGTGTTTGTTAGTACTGTGTGAATTGTATGTCTCAGTGTGGAGAGCATTGAACACTCATCTCAAAAGAAACAAAACATGTTATGATGATAAGCAAACAGCTTAGATGGCAGTAAGCCAAGTTTAGAGTGAGCAAGCAGGCGATAGATAGAGAGAGAGCGATATGAGAATAAAGAGGGGGTGAAAAGAAAAGGGCGAAATCACACTCTTTGGTTCTTACTATATTAATAAAGTGTCTTTACACAGAGGCAAGCCTCAAGCAATACACCATCTAGCCTCGATACCCAGGCTTTAATTATACACCATCTAATGACATAAAACGCCATCTCAGATTCTATGTGCACAATAAATACAGTCCTCGCTGCTGATGAATGTCTGAACTGAAACTTTGGCTGCAGGCATGAAAAAGCACAGGACAATTGTTTTATAATTTCACCCAATTCCTCTCTCTGCAAAGTGGAAACGTGCATTGGTTGCTGTAAGTGCATTGTTACTGATGACAATGTGTACAGTGTCTGAAGTGCTGAATTGGGCCATTTCAATAGCCTATGGCTGTGACTGTCATGTCTAATCAGCTCTGCCGGCTGTTTCAAGCCAGAAAGGCCAGTCTTAGCTGAAAACATGCCCTAGACAGTGTGAAAAATGGAATGTTTCGTTTAATTACAAAATAATATTTTATATAATATTTCATTGGAATTTTACACAGTAATGTGTTTGTATCTGAAATGCATTTATTTGTGTAATGTATTTTAACATTAACATATACCACAATGACAACAGTAACACCATTGTTGTTTTCAAATAGCCTACAACCCTGCAGCATTTTGTTTAAGAGCAACTTCCATGGTTTTCAAATGTTTTGTGCCCAAGACATACAGTACAAAAGGGCAAGTCGGAATCTCAAGGTATACTTGTATTCCTTGCAAAATAGCCTCATATCAAAATAGTAAAATATGCGTGCACGCATCCGCCTGGGTGACGGCAGACTGCTGGTGAGTGCTGGCGCTTTAGCATGGGGGGGTCAGATCAACATGATACAGTATGGAATGAATTCTGCACTGGCCATATATGGAGCGTGTCTTGAGTGCACAGGGTTTGATGAGGTCATGTCAGAACAGGTCAGCTCCATATATGGAGATCTAAGGGTGGCAGTGGGGGCAGTGTCTTGAGTGTACAGTGTTTGATGAGGTCAGATCACATATGTAATGAATTCTGTATTGGCCATATATGGAGCGTGTCATGAGGCGAGACTGACGACTCTCTCTCTCGCAGTGTCTCTCTCTCCTCTCTCTCTCTCTGTATCTCACTCCTCTCTCGTCTCTACTGTGAATCTGTTTTTCTCCATGTCTTGTCCTTTTCCTCATCACAGTCACTTCTCTGCTTCCAATGATTCCCTTCTGTCTTTGTCTTTCTCTCCTTCTTCTCCCTTGTCTGTCCGCATCAGAATAAATCCCCCCACTTCCCCCCACGTCTGAATATTTCTCTCTCTGTATCCTCCCTCTGTCTTCCACATTTCATCATTGCACATGTAGGCTACGCTTTTCTGTCACTCTCCGTCTCTCCCTCCCTCTCTGTATTTCTTTTCTCCTTTCTTCCGTACTGCCCCTCCACTCAAATCAATTACCCTCGTCCTATGCACGCACAACGCGCGCGCACACACACACACACACACACACACACACACACACACACACACACACTCTCTCTATGCCAAGCTGAGAGCCTAATCTCTTTTTAACCCACTAAGTACACTAGCTAACATTAGGCTTTATGAGGATATGGTTGGAATATGGGCTGGGTGCTACTCTAAAGCTCCCTCTCATTGTTGTTTCCTACAGCACAATACAGCCGGAGGGGTGGGTGTGGGACCAAAGTGAAACCCTGTTCAATTCTTTCTCTGCGAGCGAGAGAGAGAGAGAGAGAGAGGAGAGAGAGAGAGAGAGGAGAGAGAGAGAGAGAGAGAGAGAGAGGAGAGAGAGAGAGAGAGAGAGAGAGAGAGGAGAGAGAGAGAGAGAGAGAGGAGAGAGAGAGAGAGAGAGAGAGAGAGAGAGAGAGAGAGAGAGAGAGAGAGAGAGAGAGAGAGAGAGAGAGAGAGAGAGAGAGAGAGAGAGAGAGAGAGAGAGAGAGAGGAGAGAGAGAGAGGAGAGAGAGAGAGAGAGAGAGAG